>NC_057862.1:186104061-186131561 GCF_019393635.1 Dromiciops gliroides
TGAAAGTAGAAGATAATACCTACTAAAATATCATTCAGCAGCAGATGGTTTTTATTTTATTTTATTTTATTTTTTTGTCAGGGATTTCTCCTCTGGTTTTCTTTGAATTTGCAGTTATCAGTGACTGGTGGCCCAGTTACCTTGTGAAGGTTTCATTTGAATGAATTAAGTACTTCCCCTAAAAATTCAATATCATTTCAATAGATGTAGCCTCTAAAGTAACCTGCAGTGATGCTTCATGAGCAAATCACATGATGTCAGAATGGTATGGTTTCGATTTAATCAAGAAAGAGATTAAAGTGGATGTGTGTTATTTTCAACTTCGCCGCGGCACCGCCATTTGTCAAAGTCAACCTTCTGATTGCTTTGGACCTACTGCTATCCAGGTCTTGTCAAAATAGTAGTCAGCATAGTCTGCAGCAGGTAGACTGGCCTATATAGAGCAGTATCAAACACAGTAAAACAGGATTCATTGACTTGTGAATTATGAAGTTAATAGGTTGATCATAAATTTTGTGGCTATTAATTTATCTTTATAATGCTGGCACATCTTCAGTACATTTTTCTTTTTATTTTGTACCATTTTCCACTAGTACAGTCAAACCGCACTGAATATAATTTTGAAGTGTACTGTATATCAGAATTCTTATAACTCCAGTGCCAGAATTAAATGTCTTGCTTGAATACACTGGAGAAGGACATGAGCATATTTAGGAACATGTTTAAAAAGGGCACTCCCAACAATGGCCTTCTTGGAAAGGAGGTAAATGTAAATATTATATTCTCAAATTGCACTATGATTATATCTAATCAAGTAAGTCTATATTTTGAGGCATTTTTTTTATCAGTTAGGTTAATGGCTGTATTACTGGGATTTGTTAGGAGTGTGTGTTCATTTTCTTTTAAGTGGATTCATGATACAGATTTGTTGATTTGATTTTTTTTAACCCTCAATACCATATAAAGCTATGCTATTGTAAAGGCACCTGTTTAACTCACTGATTGCCAGTGTGCTGACTGATGGTCAAAAGGAAGGTTATTAAGAGCATTTCTTGGGCAAAAATACAAAATGGTGGAGAATCTTTTTAGGATTACTGTATGAAGCGTAACTAAAGATTTATTGGTTTTTGAAAAGAACCTAATAGAATGTACAAAATCACCACTATAGGACATGATTGGATCACTCCTTCTGTTGCATAGTGGTTTTCTTTTCTTCCTCTTCTGTTTCTGTCTCTTTTTTAAGTAAAGAGCTGTAAGATACTGTGGCTTATATTCTGACACTTTCTTCCCCTTCATAGCAGCGACCTGGTTGGCCTTTGGCAATGAAATTCAATGCACATGGCTCCGCAGTCAAATCATCAAATTTCCCTGTGTGTATATTAGAGTTTTGTAATGTGTTTCCATTATGAAACAATGCGGGGATAATTGTCTTTGGTAGCAATTAGCTAACAGGTTTGTTCAGTGCTATTGGCAGAGGCATCCATCATCTCCCTCCCTGACCACACTTTTTGTCTGGTGTGGACTATGGAGATCAATAGAATTCTATATAGGGGAAATCACCCCAGCTTTAATGAGCTGCAAGTCTCAGTCAGTCTTGGTTTGTATTTTTAATTTTTTCTTTTAAAATTAGAAATGTGGGAGGGGGAACCATAGCATTCCTTTGGGAATGGGGAGTACTGCATATGTACTATTACTTTTCCTAGATCAATGCACAGTTTTAAATTTTTTTCCTTCTGTAAAACAGCAAAGCTAATAGCAGTGGGACATCCAAGCCATACTGCTTCAGTATTATTCTAATATTCAATTTTTAGGACCACTTTGTATGTTCATTGTACTATTGTTTACATCATGAAGTGTGCAACTGTCTATGTGAATTAATATGTGAAGGAACCTGAGTGGTTCCCTTGGGGAAAATTTTTTTTTTAAATGTCTTTTAAAGTTTGTGATTTAAAAGGCTTAGTCTTCTTTGTTAAGTTATTGATAAAATCATTTGGGGTTTCTTTCCCCCTAGAGTAGACACTGCAAAACAAAGCTTGTCCACATTGGGCCTCCATTCTTTGTCTTCCAGAAGTAGGATAGGAATGTAAAATAGGTTATTCCAGATGAATACACACTATGAAGTGAATAACCTGGTGGACAAGAAAATGTTGGGGAAACACTGTCAGAAGAGGCATGTTTCCAAGTTAGGTTACAAAACTGGTAGATAGCAAGAAATGAACAGCTCCCTCTGTTGTGCCATCAATCCTAATGATTGAGATGTATCCTGCCAACCAATCTTTCTTCCCAGCATAGGATCTTGCTGACAGTATTTTGATTACTAATGAGCAAAGTAAATATTATACTCAGTACCATTTCTTTAAAGGTACATATCCAAACTTCCATTTAAAATCATTTAATTACATTAAAGAGGTTTGATTAGTTTTAACAGTATGTGTCCTAGCTGCAGCAATACGCATGTATTAGAAATTTCAGTTTGGTTCACCAATTTTAAGCAAAAATTTTTGAGCATCCACTATGTAAAGTACTAGGTGGAGTAGGCATAAAAATAAATGGGGCTAGAGCTCTAGATTCAGAATGAGGAAGGCCCAGGTTCAAATCTTGCCTCAGATACTTACTTGCTGCATTACCCTGGGCAAGTCACTTATCCTCTCTGGGACTCAGTTTCTTCATTTGTAAAAGGAGAGGATTGGATATGATGGCTCAGGGATCTTCCAGTTCTATCATCACATGAAAGAATGCTGACTTTAAGGAATTGATCTAGTTGAGAGAATCAGAAGTGCCCAAGTAAGTACGATTTCTTATTTAGTTGTTTCAGTTGCATCTGACTCTTCATGACTTCTTTTGGGTTTATTTGTTTGTTTTTGGCAAAGATACTGGAGTGGTTGGCCATTTCCATCTCCAGCTCATTTTACAAATGAAGAAACTGAGAAAAAAAGGGTTAAACAACTTGCCCAGCATCATATCAACAAGTAAATGTCTGAGGCTGAATTTGAACTCAGGTCTTCCTCACTCCAGGCCCAGCATTCTATTCACTGTGCCATTTAGTCACCCCAAGTAAATATAATATAAGGAATAATATAAATGCATATGACAAGCACAAAACATTTTGGGAATACAAAAGAAATAGCTTAACTTCAAAATGAGAGCCAAATAAGCTTTATACTTATAATACTTATACTTATTTTCACTATTAATACCTTGGATCTTTAACACTGGAATAGCACAAGTTCATCCTTTTACAGGGGTTTCACTATTTCAAAGAATCCATGACCCTTCAACTTTGATAACAGAAATTTCTTAAAACAAAAATGATTAAACATGCATGAGGTATTTTTATCTTCCTCTACTATGGACAGTAGCTTAGATAACGGTGCTAATACATTCTCCAAAGATGAGACAAGACCTAAATCTAAAGCTGAAAATGAGTGAATCCATCATATGGTTAAATATTCTCATAAGAACTAATTTTTGTTCATAAAGGTAGAAACCCTAAGAGAGACAAACCTATTTTGGGATATGATGAATTAGGAATACAGATGATTTAAGGAATATAAGGTGAGTTGACCTTCTGAAGGATCACAAGGGAAAATTACAAAAATTGAGGAAAATGGCTTCCATTTGTGTAATAATTGAAAATTTATTGGACCTATACCAA
Organism: Dromiciops gliroides; assembly: GCF_019393635.1. NCBI lineage: Eukaryota > Metazoa > Chordata > Mammalia > Microbiotheria > Microbiotheriidae > Dromiciops > Dromiciops gliroides. Next base: position 186,107,717 of record NC_057862.1, read on the forward strand.
TAAAGGAGAACTTACTAAATAATAAAATACACATTTGTTAAGGGCCTGCCGTGTTCAAAATTCTGTGCTAGGTATTGGAGGAGATACAACATTTAAATTGATATAGTTCCTTGCCCACAAGAAGCTTACAATCTAGTAAGGAAACAAAATGCTCATACATATAGCTATATTAAACATTATACACAATAGGGATATTAAAGAATTAGAAAACAAAATGCTATGTGAAGTTTAAGGATGAAGGTCATTACTGACTCGGCTGAGAATTGGGGAAAATATCCTGGTAGTGAAATCATTTGAGTGAGACATTGAAGTAATGAGTATGTTCTGTTGAGGGCATTACAATCTTCCATTCAGTCAGAGTTGCTACCTCAGTGTCATTTTTGAACTCTAAACTCTCACTTATCACACATAGCTCATAATCTTAGTTAGTTGCCAAGTCCTGCCATTTCTCCTTCCCTGTCTCTTGTATCTGTCCCCTTATTGGACTTATCCAACCACAACCCTAGTTCAGGCCTTCATCACTTCTCACATATACTATTCTAGTGACTTCCTAATTAGTTTCCCTCACTCAAAGTCTATCTCCACTTGAGTCAGTTGCCTACACAGTTGCCAAAGTGATTTTTCTAAAGTCCCGCTCTGGCTTCCTCTTACCATAACAATCAAATATAAACACTTATGTTTGGTATTTAAAGCCTATCACAACCTGGAACCATCTTCCCTTTCCAGTCTTTTTGTATATTACTCTCCTTCATGTCCTCCAAGATTCAGAGAAGCTGGACTTTTTGCTGTTTTTCACATAGAGCAGATGACCTCTGTGCCTATAATACACTCCATCTTCACCTCTTGGAATCTCTTGTTTCCTTCAAGATTTAGCACAAACACCACCTTTCATATGAGGCCATTCCAAGGTTCCCCAGCTGCTAGTCTCCCTCTCACCAAGGTTATCATTCTATGTTGTATATATGCCTAGATAAGCAATGTAAAATACTTTAGGGCTAGACTTTTAAATTTTATTTTCAGTATCTAGCAAAGTGCCTGAAACATAATAGGTGCTTGATAAATGCATATTAATTGATTTAGCAAGCCATGGTAATGCTGATGACATCTGTATAGTCATTTATGATATCTAATTAGATTGAAAACTGTAAAAATCAATCAGCACACATATAACAGATTAGGAAACCAAGGCTATTGGAAATTTCAAGTGACGTATCTAGGATCCCATGTTTTGTAAATGCCTGAGTTGGGACGTGAACGCCAGTCTTTTGACTAAATTCAATGCTTTTTGCATTAGACCTCATTGACTAAATGCACTAAGATTTAATGGTAACTAAAAGTGGCATGAAAGGGAGTTAGACTGCAGGAAGGTAGGTTTCCAAATATTCTGGGAAAAGATTTGATATAGGCACATAGAGACTCTTAAAGGGAATATAACTCAAGGGGAACAGGAGGATTTCAAAATGAAATTTTTGGTAATATGGTTGAACATTATCATCATGAAAAAGATAAGGGAAGTACCTAAAGAGAAACTACTGTGACTTCACAGGAAGCTCTCTAATGAATTTACATTTAAAATTACAAATGCAAAAAAAAATGGAATTGGGGTAACACAACCAAATAAGGATACAAAGATGACATGACTTCTAAGAATACAGGCCTGAAGAGTAGAGACCAAAATGTGCTTTGACATATGTGAAAGTGTTAAGGACATTAGGACAGGTTTGTTTGTTTGTTTTCAGTGTGATTTAATTAGATGGGGAAGAAAATTTACATTTTTATTTTCACTTATCTCTGTTTGAAATTTAGCATTTCCTTCAATTATAATTTTAAAAAGCCAATATTGTTTTTAGAAAGGATTCATAGACTTTACCAGACTTCCCAAAGGAATCCATCCTCCACCACCACCACCACCACCACCACCACCACACACACACAGATAAATAATCCCTAATTTAGGAGAAACAGTAATTATAAGAGTTTACTAAGAAGAGGTAATGTCAAGTTAATCTCTTTCTTTTTAAAAATAACCTCCTCCTTGGTCTCTCTGCCTTCAGTTTCTCCCTTTTCCAGTCTAACAACAACAACAACAACAACAAAAATCATCCAAGGATTGTACACTGGGGCTACAAAGGCAAAAATGAAGCTTACATTATACAGTAATAGCAATATATGGGTACATATGAGTATATATGTCAATATATTCAAGATGGATCCAAAGTAAATATGAATTAGAGTGCTGGGAGACAAACAGCTGTAGAATCAGGAATAACAATGTAGGAAATAATATCTGAGCTGAGCTTTGAAGGATATTAAAGAGTCTTTCTAGTGGATTGAGTACATTCCAGGCAAGGTGGCAAGGGATCAACCTGTGAAAAGACTTGGAGTTGGGAAATGGAGCGTAATAAGTGAGCAACAACAAAAAGATCAATTTTGTTTAGACCAAAGAATAAGTGAAACTGAGTAATGTATAAGATGGTTGGAACTGTAGATTGTAGCTAACTTGTAAAGGTATAAACAGGAGGATTTATATTTGGTTCTAGAAGTGATTAGCCACCCTATATCACCTTTAGATTCAAATTGAGCAGGGAATTTGCCTGGTCTAGCTTGTGATTAAGGAATATAATCTTTAGCTCCTGAGTGGAGAGGGAAGAGACAAGTCAAGAAGACCAGTTAGAACAATATTGCAGTAATCCATCCTTCACAGGTCTGACAAAATAATTTTCCTATGGAATAGGCTTGTCCTTGTCACACTCTTTTCATAATTCCTTTTTTCCTTTAAGATCACATACAAATGGCATTTAAGGTTTTCCTCAAACTATCTCTAAACTTATTTTAGTCTTGTTTCACATTATTTCCCTATTTTTCTTTTCCAGCCCAACTATATTTCTAGCTGTTATTTAAACTTAATAGGCCATCTCCTACATCTGTATTTCCATAGGCCACTCCCTTATGTCTGGAATGTACTTCATATGCAGCTTTCACAATCTTTATCTTCCTCCTAAGATCAGGTCTGGAGTGACCTCTTTATAGCATTTCTTCAACCCTCAACTAAAAATGTTCATTTCCTTCTCAATTTTTCTTAGAAAAACTCTGGATCTCTCCTTTATTCATCCTCAATATGAGTTATAACATTCAGAACCTCCTTTATCCAGAAAACACCCCAGCCTCTAGGTATAATATTGGTCAAAATCCTTTCCAAATCATAGTTCTCATTCTCCTCCATATAATGACTGGGCTTTGCCAGTGCCAAAAGGCCCATGATTGATTGGATGGGCTGAGATTGACTGACTTCACTGATTAATTTACTTAAAGTTAATTCAATTGAAACCATACCTGCCTGGCACTCAAGAGGGTATTGTTCTTAGAAGCTATGGACTTTGACCTTAGCACAGGACCACCCTCAAATCCAGTGAACCAATGGATTTGAGTGATGCTAGCCAATTAGCTTGAAGCAGGGTGGAAGGACCAACTCTCCTTGGGAAGCAAAGGAAGCTTCCTCTCTCAGTTCATCGCTCAAACATGCTGGTGTTGGAGGAATTGAAGATGCTAGGCTAAATAGGTTTTTCCTTGGCTTTCTGACCCAGTTCTCTTTTTCACTAATAAATGCTTAATGCCCAAAACTGGTGCTGAAGCTTCTAATTTATAAGTAAACCCTACCCAGTTTTCCTTATACTTGGGACAGGAATAAGGTGACCATACATTTAATTTTAATTGCCACTACATATACATATACATATACATATACATATACATATACATATACATATACATATACATATACATATACATATACATATACATATACATATACATATACATATGTGTGTGTGTGTGTGTGTGTGTATATATATATATATATATATATATACACACACACTAGTCAGGTAGAGGATACTCTTAGTTCAAAGCCAAGGCATTTACTGATATAGCATAGTAATAAAAATAACCTTGACCTTACCCACAGATAGATCTCTTCAATGGAAAGAATAGCCATGCATAGGCACCATGTGAGGCAGCACACACATGGGTAACACATGTGACTAAAACATGTTGAGGTCAATTCATGCATCTAATGCTGGGTGTTGCTGATGCCTTCTGGTGATGTGGGGGTGGGAGGAGTTTGCAGGAAGCCTACTTAGTAGAATCAATATGGTTATGCCCTCAATAGCTTTCTCTGCTCACTAATGCACTGTTGGTGGAGTTGTGAACTGATCTAACTATTCTGGAGAGCAATTTGGTACTGTGCCCAAAGGACTATAAAACTCTGCATACCCTTTGATCCAGCAATATTATTATTGGTCTTTATCCCAAAGAGATTTTTTTTTAAAAGGGAAAATGACCTTTTTGTACAAAACATTCTTAGAGCAACTCTTTTTGTGGTGGAAAAGAATTAGAAATTGAGGGGATGCCCGTCAGGTGGGGAGTGCCCAAACAAATTGTGGTATATGATTGTAATGAAATACTATTGTGCTCTAAGAAATGATAAATGGGATAATTTCAGAAAAACCTGGGAAGACTTACCTGAACTGATGCAATGTGAAGTGAGTAGAATCAAGAAAAAATTGTCCACAGTAACAGCAATAATGTATGATGATCAACTGTGAATGACTTAGCTATTCTCAGCAGTACAATGATGCAAGACAATTCCAAAGGATTCATGAAAAAAAAATGCTATCCACCTCCAGAGAAAGAATTGATGGAGTCTGAATGCAGATTTTGGCATACTATTTTTTTTTTCCTTCATTTTTTCTTTACTTTTTTTTTTTTTTTTTGGTGAGGCAATTGGGGTTAAGTTACTTGCCCAGGGTCACACAGCTAGTAAGTGTCAAATGTCTGAGGCCGGATTTGAACTCAGGTACTCCTGACTCCAGGGCTGGTGCTCTATCCACTGTGCCACCTAGCTGCCCCAGCATACTGTTTTTTGACTTTCTTTTTTCTTTTGATCTATTTTTTCTTTCACAACATGACTTGCATGATTGCACATAAATAACATCCATCAAATTGCTTAGCATCTTGGGGTAAGAGTCAGGGGTGAGAGAGGGAGAGAGAATATTTGGAACTCAAACATTTTTTAAATGAATCTAAAAATTGTGTTTTTATGTAAGTGGGGGAAAATATAAAAAAAAATAGATTTCTCTGCTGCTCACTCCTACTGCCCTCCTGGGCATCTTGTCTCAATTTTAGTTGTCTAACAATCTTCAAGGTCACCTATTAATTGTGTACAACTTCAAGCGTAGATGGTGTGGTTCATAAAGGAAAGGATGAGTACAATGTTTTTTACATTCTACTGAGAATTTTAGCTTTAATCTTTAGCCTAGGTTCTGTCTTCAGAGCTACTTGCTTCTTTTTCTTCTATCCACTTTGAAGAGTGCTGTGGTTAGTAAGCCTTTCCCTTGTATAAAGTGACTACAGTTCTCCTAATGACTATGAAGCCTCATCAGTTAGGTCTATCAGCCAATGGCAAGTAAGATCATTTCTCACTACTCACAGAAAATAAGAGATGACTAAGCTATGATCATATGGGGTCTTTGAAGTCTTTGAATTCTTTGCAGTACTCCTTCCTTTACTATCACCTCTGATTATCACAGCCCAGCTCTCAAATAACATATAGTAAAAAAGTAATTTTAATTATTAGTTGTTATCACAGGTTACTGACTTGGGCATATTACCCCTGCCTTGCCCTGCCAACTCTTAATTCCACAAACTGAAAAGGAGTTGAATGAAATGGTGGTAAGAAATCTGTTTTTAAGATTTCTCATCATGTATTTTTCTTCTAGGAATACTACAAAGGGTGGGTGGCTAAAAAGATGGTTACTCATTGCTTTCCTGCCACATTCTACTCCCATCTCCCAACAAGTCAAAGTCTTTTTTCTCTTGTCTCTTACACAGTCAACAATCAGTATATGGCTGCTCAAAAAAGCTAATGCAAAGGTTATATTAATAGAAGCATTGTGTTTAGAACAAGGAATAATCCCATTCCATTTTACACTGGCCAAATCATGCCTGTCATGTTATATACAGTTCAGGGAACAATCTGCCATTGCTTAAGAGTTTTCCTTGAGAACAATGAGGGCAATGGCAATGGAAGCTCTTCCACTGAAGAGAATTCAAAGGAATTGAAGGTCAGAACTCCATAATTGATTATCTTGATTATCTTCCTACTTACTGATACTGACTGGTTAATATATCCATTCTTATCTCTACTTATGTGGGGACTTACTTCCACACTCCCACAAACTAGAAAGGTGTCAATCTTCATTATGAATCCTTCTCTGTTCCCTCTCCACCCTCCAAGATGAATCCTTAGCTTGGAACTTTCCATGGGGGGAGTTTTTTGGAGAGACAAAATTATTACTACATATTTAATCAGGACGTTGACAAGCAGGTCATCGAAGGAAAGTAAATATGATAGGGGCTATGAAACTATTGTCACATTGATTGAATTAGAGATCTTTCCTTTAGAGAACACAAGGTTTAGGAGATCCATAGCACAGTATATTTGAAGGGCTGAAACATGAAAGGCATTAGACTAATTTTTTTTGTGATACCATTGGGTAAATTACAAGGAAGTAAATTTTGGCTCAATAAAAAAGAACTTTCTAACAGCTCTCAAGTTGAGTGGGCTGTCTTATTAGGTGGTGTCACATATACCAGTATCTGTTTAAGCATTGCCTGAATGACCACTTGTGGGGGTATTTTAGAGGATATTCATATAGCAAATAGAGGAGCTGGACAAAATGATGTCTGAGACCTCTTCCAAAAGTTTTAGTTTCTGTCTTTGTGATTTAGTGCTGTAATATGATATATATATATATATATATAGAGAGAGAGAGAGAGAGAGAGAGAGCACGCGAGAGAGAGAGTTTGAGTATGAGTTATATTTTGATGAACTCTCACTGTTTAATTTGATCATTGACAATGCTATGCTAAGGATTAGTAAAAATCCAGCAGTTCAACAGCTAAAGAAGTGAGTCCAGAGACAACCAGAGTCCAGTTTTCCTGATGAGTCCAGACCAGAGTCTAGTTTTTTCCTGATGACCACTCCAAGAAGACAAGATCTCAAAGGTTTTAAATGAACAGTTTTGTTTTGTTGTTTTTATTTTTTCCTTCTGTTATTATATACACCATTTGTAACATATTCTCTGCAGAGGCCCTCCCTCTGCAGGCCAGTGTCAAAGTGTTGGTTCACGAGGGACTGTCCCTCTGGACAAAACTTTCCTTTCTCCCTTTTCTATATTGTTATTAACATATTGTTTGCTAGCATAGGGTATTATATTCTGTTATTTTTGGCTGTTTCATCAAGCAAACCATATATGTTTTTCAAAGAAACAAAGGGGGGAAATGTGGTAAAAATTATTGGAGTTTTAGCTGACTCATTTGGGAGGGGCCACCCCTGGCCCACCCTGAAGTTACGAATGCTACTGAGGTCAGAGGGAGAACTCTCCATAGGCAGTTTTTGAAGGACCTCCCCTTTTGGGGGAGGAAGATTGAACGCTCCCTGAGGGGAGGCTGAGGTGCTTCCAGAACGCTAGTTCTCTCTCTCTTCTGCCTTTCCTGTGGCGCGAGCAACTGCAGACTTCCCAAGTGTGGTGAGTGAACACAAATTCCTTTGAATTAGCTTAATTGGAAACGATCAGGCGATTGCATAGACTTAGTTTAGAGTTAAGAGAATTTATCTGTATTTCCTTTTCTGACTTCCTTATCTTTGATTTTTATTAATTTCACCTTTGTTGTTTAATTAATTCTCAAGTAATAAAATCTGATCCTTTTGTGGAAAAGAAGCTGTAAGGCTCCTTTCTTATTGGCCTGGGAGAAATATCTAAAAGGGCAGTTCAGAGGGGAGGGAGCTTTGAACCTAAAGGTCCCTCATTATTTCTGGGACCCCAATATTTTGGTGAGTCACCCAATTAACACTCCATATATTAAATTTCAGCCCTCACAGTGCATACAGGTAAGCTCTGTGATTTTATCAGTTTGGGAGCTCTGGGTATTAATTCTTTCTACAAGCAGAGAAGGTAGCCAGTCTATTAAGGGAAGAGATGGGAACAACTATTTATTAAGTATGAACTTACTATGTGCCAGATTTTTAACAGATATTTGATCCTTACAACAATGCTGTGATCCTGAAACTGAGGCACACATAGCTTAAGTGACTTGCCCAGGCTCACACACTTAGTAAGTGTCTGAGGCTGAATTTGAACTAAGTTCTTCCTGACTCTAGAACCAGCACTCAATTCACTGTATCAACTAGCCGCCTCTATGACTTAATAGAAGAATCCTAGGGAGTTGTTTGAACCATGTAGAGTGACCTAAGATCGCAGTGTCAGAGGAAAAATTTAAATCTGTGTCATAGTGATTGCAAACCCAGCATCCTTTCCACTCTGTCATGCTGATCTCTAATACTTCAACTATATATTTACTTCAATATAGTGGTATATATTCTCCATGGCATTTGGATTAAGCCCATGGTTAATAGCAGTATTGTTCCAAGAAGCACAGCATGTTTATACACTTGAGTGAAATGCACACTGAGGATTAAAATTGTTCATGACCTCCCCTCCTTTTATCAGAGAAGGAGTTGTTTTTTTTTAACTACACATTATTATAGTACAGAAAAAGAGGAATGTTCTTCTTTTTCCATAAAAAGTTAATAACTGAATTGAATTTTCTTCTCATGTGACAGGCTGGGCATTTTCTATGGAAATGAAGTCCAGATTGTGCTATTGTAACTCTCGTTTTAAGACAGACCTCAGTCAAAAACTCTGGGATTGACGCTTGGGGGATGCTCAAGTTGTTGGTTGTATTCTTCCACAAACTAAAACTATTCATTCATGATCTCATTTTTTAAAAAATTATAGTTGATATTGTAAAGTGAGTGTGGTCAGCTCCTAAGGTTGACCAACATTCAGATGACAGGCATGGGGATTTCTTATCAGCTGGTGCTTCCTATGATGTCTACTAAATAAATCATTTCATTTCATTAACTTGAATAGAGATAAGAACTAGACCTGTGATTTTATTGATATAGGAAATATTGAGATGAGGAACTCCTTCTACCAATGCAGATTGGCACCTTCTCTGCAACCAAGAGTCTTTGACATTTCTCTAAAACACTGAGAGCTCAAGTGATATGCATAGTGTTGGGCTCAAATTTAATATATGAAGAGTTAATTTGGTGACTCACTGAAATATTGGGGTCCTGGAAATAATGAGGGACCTCTAGTTTCAAAGCTCCCTTCCCTCCGAACTTCCCTTTTAGATATTTTTCCCAGGCCAATAAGAAAGGAGCCATACAGCTTCTTTTCCACAAAAGGATCAGATTTTATTACTTGGGAATTAATTAAACAACAAAAGTGAAATTAATAAAAATCAAAGATAAGGAAATAGGGAAAAAGAAATACAGATAAATTCTCCTAACTCTAACCTAAGTCTATACAATCCTCAGTTCATTTCCAATTAAGCTAATTCAAAGGAAATGCAAGGCTTTTGTGTTCACTCACCATACCTGGGACATCTGCTAGTTTCTCGCACCACTGGGAAAACCTAGGAGAGACAGCTGGAGCAAGAGCATTCTGGAAGCGACTCGGCTTCCCCTCAGCGAGCATTCAATCTTCCTCTCCCAAAAGGGGAGGTCCTTCAAAAATTGCCTATGGAGAGGTTTCTCCTGACCTCAGTAGCATATGTAACTTCAGGGTGGGCCAGGTATGGCCCCTCCCAAATGAATCAGCTAAACTCCAGTAATTTTTACCACATTAGCAAGTATGTATCAGGGGTAGGATTTGAACCCACATCTTCCTGGCTTTGAACCTGGCTCTCTAACTACTCCACTATGGTTTCCTTTCTGTGATTTCAACAGTCCTCCCTAAAAAAAGGATTTAATTGGAAATGTTGCTGCATAGCCTAAATATAGCTCATATAGGGACTAGTATCTAGTATGTAGAGGATTCTGGAGGAATTTGTTTAACTTTGTGTGATGTATGACTTTGCTTTTTAGCAGTACTTGGATATAAGTTTCTAAACACTGTTTATTCTTATTGATGTGAATGTGCCTTTTAGTTGTCTCACATCTGGCCATTTTGTTTTGTTTGGGTTTTACTGATAGGCACCAACACAGCTGTGAGCTGGTGTCATTTGCCAAAAACACAGTTCTCTTCCTGAGTCAAATGAGACATAGAGATGGGCAGAAATCAAAAGAGTGTCCTGTCTATGAGATAATAATATGGCCTTGATGGGTTTTTTTGCCTATTTTACCAACCTCTTGTTCCAGGCTAAGTAGACGCTGTGACAGAAGCCTATGGCCAGACCAGATTTACCACCTTAAGGAGAGGCCCAGTATAGCATATTTCAGAGGAAAAAAATGCTGAAATTGAGGAACCTGGCCTGCTTCTTAGTTCAGTCATTTACCTGTGCTACCTTGGGCAAATCACTTAAACTCTCTTCTGGGCCTAGAATTCTATGAATTACTTTCTTATTTCTATTTATGTATTAAATTTCAGGACTTATTTTAAAAATTATGCATGCAGTTTGTTTTTACATCACCTACATTTCTGAATATATCCCTTCCCCTTCCCCTTCCCCTACTGTTCCTTCTCTTTTGTTTTTTTGTTTTTTGTTTTTTTTGGGGGGGGGCAGGGCAATGAGGGTTAAGTGACTTGCCCAGGGTCACACAGCTAGTGAGTGTCAAGTGTCTGAGGCCAGATTTGAACTCAGGTTCTCCTGAATCCAGGGCCAGTGCTTTTATCCACTGCACCACCTAGCTGCCCCTGTTCCTTCTCTTTTTTAAAAGATTTCAGAGGAAATAAAAGACATTTTAAAGTCTGTAAAATACTTTTAAAAAATTAAATTAAATTATTTTAATTAACAAAGATCTTTGTTACCTCTGTTTCACCTCTACACATTGGGAAAAAGAAAACAGAACCTTTTGATGAAAATGAATTGTCAAACAAAATAAATTCCCACATTTATCATGTCCAAAAAGCATATGTCTCATTCTTTAGCCTGAGGAGTCCATGTCATTGTCTCTGGAATTATGGTTTGTCTTTGCTTTGTTCAGAATTCTTCAGTCTTTTAAAATTGTCTTTACATTGTTGTAATTATATAAATTGTTCTTCTAGTTCTGCTTATGTCACTCTGCATCCATTCATTCAAGTCTTCCCATATTTTTCTGAAACTGTCCCTTTCATCATATCTTAGAGAACACAATGTTATTCACTAAATGCATATACCATAATTTGTTTAGGCATTTTCTAGTTGATAAGCACCCCATTAATTTCCAGTTCTTTACCACTTTGAAAAGAGCTGCTTAAATACTTTTGTACATAAAGGAGGACCTGCTCCTTTTCCTTTGCTCCATCCATTTGGGCTGTAGGCCTAGTAGTGGTATTTCTTGGTCAAAGGGCATGCATAACGGTGTGGGCATATTTCCAAATTGTTTTCCAGAATGATTAGACCAATTCACAGTACCACCCACAGTTCTTTTAAACTACTTGTAATTGCCAAAACCCTGAGTCTACCATGCCTTTGGGGTCTTCTTTCCCATTTCCATTCGCTGGATGCAAGTAATTCTGTCCACTGTAAGGAGTTAAGTTTAAGTAACAAGTAGACATCCATGTTTTCATAGGTTGCAGGGAAATTGTACTTTAGAGTGAAGCATAAGTCTACTCTTTAAGCTCATAGGTAGTGATGTGCCAGGTCAGCAGTTATTGTACTATTTCCAAATAGCCTAAAATATAGCGAAAGGGAGAAGCAAAGGGACAGAACTGAGATCAGTTCTCTGGTTTGTATAAAGATGGCATCTCTGGCTTTCTCCAAAATCATAAAAAATAAAGAGATTATAGAGATTATGTAACTGTTTTCATGATTATATATATGGTGGGTGTGTGGGTTTGTGTGTGTGTTAGGAGAGAAGTAGAAATAAAGTTGGCTGACTATTGATTGAGAAAAAAATTAAACATTCTAGGCCTCGAATGTCATGGACCAGAAGAAATGCTGACTGAGGAATTCATGGAAACATGGAAAGACTTCTTAAGAAGTGATATAGAATAAAGTTAGAAGAAAGCAACATACAGAATATCTACAAAAAATGTAAATTAAAAAACAATAAAATAAAACTGAATGATGTGTTATTATGACTGACCAGTCTTAGTACCAGAGAAGGGATGAGGAAATGCATTTCTCTCCTTTCATTGAAAAGGTGGGAGACTTTGGGTATAAAATGTTGCATATGCTGCCAGAAACAGTTGTGTTGGTTTTGCATAACTGTGCCTTGATTTTTTTTTTCTTTAGGGAGAACACTGGGTTGAGGGAGGAATATAGTCAGAAATGAGTGTGATATAAAAACAAAAGACAGTAATAAAACTTAAATATTAAAAAAAGTCACATTCATCCTACAAGTAAGCCCAAAGTTGGTATATAATTATCCCCTCAGGTTATTATTAAATCCACTAGACTATCATTTGGTAAATTACTATTTACATTGTATATCAAGTCTATTGATTTATGATTCTGTACTGTATATTGTACCCTAGTGGGTATAAAGAGTTAATGTAAACTTTGGGGGTTTTTTTTTGGGGGGGGGGATTTGGTTTAGTTTTTTGTTTTGTTTTATTTTATTTTTATTCTAAGGGAGCTTGTGTTAAGTCAGGCTTAATATAAAGTGGAATTTTCTAGCATATTAAAAAATTGTTTTCATGATTGTATGCTTATTAAATGACCAATGTTGGTTTTAAAGTATTGTACCTAGGTGCCTTGCAGCCTTTAAATAATTAAAAAACACAAAGAAAAGTCTTAATTAAAAGATACTTCTACATAGACAATAAGGTAAGATTAGAATTGAATAGGAGGACACCCTGCTGAATTGCCTTTGGGAAACCATGGAGTGCTTTTAATGACCCCAAACATCATCTTCTTGGAAAAAAAGGGCCCTTCTTTTTAACATGGTATACATGCACCCACTTGAATAGCTATGGCTCATGGAACACCATAGTCTCAGAAGAATGAACTCCAATAGACTACAACACAACCCACAAAGAATTGTATCTCTTATAGATAATAAAATGCATGTCATTTCTTAAAGGCTGGATTATCCTTTGTTTTGAACTTTGGGTGTAAATTTGAACCGCTGGGAAGAGGACAGAGAATTTGCATCATTAGAAGCTTGGAAAGTTCTACAAAAGGTCCAGTTTGAGAAAGTGTATATGATCATTTCTGATTTTTAAAGCATGGTATTCTTTGGACAAAAGGTGAAATGGTAAAATTACATCTTAACTAGTTCAAGGAACTGGGGTATTAAATGAGATGGCATGCTAACAATTGGAAATAATGAATGGACTAGAAGCTCTCATCATTCAAAAAGTTTGGAAAAGGAAATTGGATTCTGAATGTACTTTATGTAGTAGTTAGTGGCACATAGTTGACTCTATTATCCATTTTGGGGAGTACAGACAAAGCATAACTGAGTAGAATTCACAGATATCTATAGATAGCTAGTAGCATCACAATCTTAGTGAATCTTTTATGAGAATGGCTAATGGTAACAAAATTATTTGATGTGGGTCTTTCCTAAACTGTTCCTTGTTTACTTCTTGTGAAAATTACAATAGACTCATTCAGAAAGAGAGAGATTGGCAAAGAGCCCCCAAAATCCACAAAGTAGATAATCGTTCTTTGAATTATCAAGTATTGATAATATTTTTTTCTCAGATGGGTCCTTTGTCATTTTAAGTGGATTTTCCTTTTCATGAAGGACCATATTATAAATACCCATATGACAATATTTTACTTTTAAAATAACACATTATCTTAACTGATTAAATATATTTACCTCATGTTTGGGGAAAAATAAATATCACATAAATCCCTATACCTGAATAATGTCACTTTGTCTCAACCCTACTTAAATTATATATCTTGTCCATAGTGTTCTCAATAAGGGGTTATCTGATTTTCCATGAAGACCTTCATATTTTAGTAAAGAAAATTGATCAGGACCATTACAAAAATTTTCTCATAACAAATCTTTAGAACGTGGTATATTCAAGTATTTTGGTTTTTTGTTTTTTGGAAAAGGATAAAAAAACAATAGAAGTGGGTTAAGAGTTAGTTTGGATTACTGTATGGCCAATATTATATTGTTTTTAAACCAGAGAAGAGGGCAACTACCCTGTATTTTTTCCCTTATTTATTTAATATTTTATTTTTCCCCAATTACATTTAAAAGTAATTTTAACATTAAGTTTTAAAAATTTTGAGTTTCAAATTCTCTTCCTGCCCTTGCCCTTCACTGAGAAGGCAAGTAATTTGATATAGATTAAGAAGTTTTCATACAAAACATTTTCTTATAAGTCATGTTGCAAAAGAAAAGCTAGACATCCCCCCAAAAAAAGAAAATTAATATTTAAAAAAGTATGCTTTTGGGGGCGGCTAGGTGACGCAGTAGATTAAGCACCGGCCCTGAATTCAGGAGTACCTGAGTTCAAATCCGGCCTCAGACACTTGACACTAGCTGTGTGACCCTGGGCAAGCCACTTAACCCCCATCGCCCCGCAAAAAACCAAAAAAGAGTATGCTTTTGTTTGTATTCATACTTCATCAGTTCTTTCTCTGAAGTTAGAAAGCATTTTTTAATCATAATTCCTTTGGAATTGTCTTGGATTATCCTATTGCTGAGAATAGCTAAGTTGTTCACAGATTATCATCATACAATATTGCTACTATTGTCTACAATTTTTTCCTGGTTCTGCTCATTTCACTTTGTATCAGTTCATGTAAGTCTTGAGAGCATCCTGCTCATCATTTCTTATAGCACATTAGTGTTCCAACACAATCATATATCACAGTTTGTTCTCACATTCACCAATTGATGGGCATTCCCTCAATTTCTAATTCTTTGTCACCACAGAAGGAGCTGCTTTAAATACACACACACACACACACACACACACACATTTGTATATACACACATATATACACATATACATATTTTCCTTTTTGTTTTTTATCATTTTGGAATTTAGACCTAGTAGTGGTATTGTTGGATCAAGGGGTATAACAGTTTTATAGCCTTTTGGGCATAGTTTCATTCTTGGATCAGTTCATAACACCACCAACAGTGCATTAGTGTCTCAATTTTCCCATGTCCCCTCCAACATTTGTTATTTTCCTTTTCTGTCATATTTGCCAATGCGATAAGTGTAGGGAGTTGCCTCTGAGTTGTTTTAATTTGCATTTCTCTAATCAATAGTGATTTACATAATTTTTTCATATGACTATAGGTAGTTTTGATTAATTTGAAAACTGCCTGTTCATATTCCTTGACCATTTTATCAACTGGGGAATGGATCTTGTTCCTATAAATTTGACTCAGTTCGCTACATATTTGACAAATGAGGCCTTTGTCAGAGAAACTTTCCGTAAACAATTTTTCACAGTTATAATTACGCATTGTATTTCCCTCCATCCTATTCTCCCTGCCCCATTTATCCTACTCTCTTTCCTTTTACCCTGTCCATCTTTAAAAGTGTTTTGCTTCTGACTACTGCCTTTCCCAATCCACCTTTTCTTCTAATGATCCTTTCCTTCCCTTGTCTTATCCCTGTGGAAATTTATTTTGATTTGGGACCCTACCTTTGGGCTGAGATTAGAAAGCCTTAGGCCCTTAAAGCTTTTCTTCAGCTGAGCCAAAAAGCCCTGTGGGCTGTACAAGACACCAGGTCAGACAGCTGAGGGAGAGAGCCCCAGCTCCCTCCACCCTGAGAGGATCTATCTGAGAGATCCTGCGCTCATCCAGGCCAGGCTCTGGCATAGCCTGTGCCAAGGTCCCAGGTACGCAGCAGGGGGCACAGGCCCCTGGAGCCCTGGGTATGGTACGCATGTGATGCTTGAGCATCCCCCCAGCACCAGCCGCAGCCCTGGCTGGCAGATTAGCTTGGTGTGTATGGGGGCGTAAAAAGCCCAGAGATTTGAGTGGAGAGAAGTAAGATATATATAGACCTGGGAGTTAGATGGCAAGGGAGGCCAGCGGGCAAGATTGAGGGGAACTGACAAGATTGGAAAAACAGAGAAGGGGCTGACAAGATTAGAGGGGCGGCAAAGGCAGCAGAGGGCAGAATGATGGAGCAGACAGACAGAACAGGAGGCAGCAAAGAGCACAGGAGTGGTCAACACAGGGTACAGGCAGAGTTAGTGAAAGGAGCTGAGCAGTGAAAGTGGAACATACCCTAAGGCAAGAGGCGGCAAAGGCCCTTATTGTATTAAAAAGGTTCCAGGCCCAGCAGGTGGAAAGAAACACACCAGAACGCAGTCAGGTTGTATGTTTATTTCCCTGTATTTTTAATTTTAAATTGTATCTCATAAATAAACCCTCTGCTGTTAAAATGGAAGAGGCTTCTTAATCTTTAGCTTATCAATTTTGGGAGTAGAGCAATGTGGGGGAACTTTTTAAACGGCCCATATGAAATTAATAGCAGTCAGATAGCCAGTTAGTCAAAAGTCCCCAGATTAGTCCTCCAGTCAGATTAGACCCCCCCCCCCCAAATTAGGCCCAGCTACTTCAAAATATTTCTACATCCCCATTCCTCTCCTGTTTTCCTGTAGGGTAAGATATATTTCTCTACCCAACTGAGTGTGTGTTACTCTCTTTTTGAGCCAATTCCAATGACAGGTAAGGTTCATGGGCTCCCCTCTCCCCCATATTCCCCCCCACCACTTTATTTATTTATTTATCTATCTATCTATCTATCTATCTATTTTTAAAATTTTTTGGCAGGGCAATGAGGGTTAAGTGACTTGCCCAGGGTCACACAGCTAGTAAGTGTCAAGTGTCTGAGGCCAGATTTGAACTCAGGTCCTCCTTAATCCAGGGCTGGTGCTTTATCCACTGCACCACTTAGCTGCCCCCTCCCCTCCACTTTAAAAGCTCTTTTGTACCTCTTTTATGTGGGATAATTTAACCCATTCTACCTCTATTTTTCCCTTTCTCATCATACATTTTTCTTTTTCACCCCTTAATTTTATTTTTAGATGCTGATTTAATCATATTAAACTCACACCTATGCCCTCTGTCTATGTATACTCCTAACTGCCCTAATACTGAGAAAGTTCTTAGCAGTTACATGTATCATCTTCCCATGAAGGAATGTAAACAGTTTAACCTTATTGAATCCCTTATAATTTCTCTTTACTGTTTACCTTCTCTTGAGCCTTTATATTGGAAAGTCAGATTTTCTATTCAGCTCTAGTCCTTTCATGAGGAATGCTTAAAAATCCTCTATGTCATTGATTGTTCATTTTCTTCCTCTGAAGTATTATATTCAGTTTTTCTGGGTAGGTGATTTTGGGTTGCAACCTTCGGTCCTTTCCCCTCTGGAATATCATATTCCAAGTCCTCTGATCCTTTAATATAGAAGCTGCTAAATCTTGTGTTATCCTGACTATGGGTCCATAATATTTAAATTGCTTCTTTCTGGCTGCTTGTAATATTTTCTCCTTGACCTGGGAACTCTGGAATTTGGCTATAATATTCCTGGGAGTTTTCACTTTGGGATCTCTTTCATGTAGTGATTGATAGAATCTTTAAATTTCTATTTTACCTTCTGGTTCTAGAATATCAAGACAGGTATCCACAATAATTTCTTGAAAGATGATGACAAGAACCTTTTTTTTTGCTATGCTCTATTCTTAAATTGAACCCATCTTGTTGTGCCCCATGTGTATAAATATTTGTGTTAAACTGGATGCTGCCTCTTGCTTTGTTATCTAGAATCTTCTTCCTTCTTTGAATTCTTAGGTTTCATCTTGAATCTTTAGAAGCTGATGATGAACAATTTACTGGAACCTATTTTCTGCCTGCCTAGCACCTTGTGGTCTATCATAACGCCTAGTTCTGGTTCATCATGACCTGTGCCATCTTGTACTAGTATGGAATGATTTAATGTTTAAAAAAGCAGTGGATGGAACAACAATCCGTTCAATCACATAAAGAAACTCTATTCTGAAACACATGTAAAAAGTAAAAGATTTATATGATCTGAAGAGAAACCAGACTATTAAAAAAAAAGTATTCTTCATTGGTTAAAAGTTTACAAACTATTATTGTAGGTCACTAATCTTATAATCCCTGCAATGTAGGTTAATGAAACTATTTAACTCTTGCATTCTGTCCATCCCTATAAACATATAAAACACACACACACACACACACACACACACACACACACACACACACACACACACACACACACACACACACACACCCCTCCTGAACTGGTTTCCTAAGTATTTCTGTAATTCTTTTACTTAGTCATGTAGAGCCAGGAATGTCTTTATTAAAAAAAAAAAAACACCTTTCAATATATAAGTGCTTGGCCTTTACTTCCTAATAATGAGCTTTAAAATTGTTATTGTCTTGACATAATTAGGTGTAACACCTAAAATGCTTTGTGTGTGTAGCTATAAAAAAAGAAAGTAATGTGATCTAGGACTGACGGTAAAGCTGTATCTCTGAGAAAATCCTATGGAAGGTTGAAATTGAATGTGGTGACTGCAATTATCTAAAAGGAAGTCTATTATTATATGATAAAACTGTCAAAATAATGATTGGGTACTCCCACAAATTGTACAGAAGATCAATAAAACCAATATTACATCACGCTTTGAGAATTTAGGAATTCCACTTCCACCTAATTCATGACAGAGGTGTTCACAATATATTTAAGAATCAGATAATTGTAAGTTTTTTTTCCTCCTGCTTTATTTTCTAAGTAACCATTATCTAACCAGTAAATATTTTTGCTTGAGAAGGTCGAAGAACAGTGTTATCAGGAACCTAAGTGTGGTATCTATCTAGTGTGTCTGCTTGTTTTGTGTGTGTGTGTGGGGGGGGGGGGGGTTGGTGGAGGTTTCGTTGGTCCTCCTTAATGCTAGTGCCTTCTCTCTGGAGTTACCTCCTATTTATCCTTTATATATTTTGTTTGTACATAATTGTATGCATGGTGTCTCTCCCATTAGACTCTGAGGTCCAAGGGCAAAAACTGTTTTAACCTTTCTTAGTATCCCCAGCACTTCACACTGCACCTGGCACGCAGTAAGTGCTTAATAAATGCTTGTTCATTGTTGACTGACCAGCTGTCTGGCCTTAGAGTTAGTGGTCTTTGATGCCAAATGACCCAGACTAACTCCTGTGTGCTAAATGAAACCACTAGATTCATTCTGGGTATGGTTTCAGTCCTGTGCTTGTCTTTATTCATTGAATTACCAAATCCCCAATTATTCTACTTTTCTTGGTCTGAGCAGAGCTTTTGATATAATTGAATAAAGGGTTAGAAACCTGTAGTAAAAGCCTTTAATGTATTACATATCTATTATTATAATTTGTCTTAAGATCATAGGACTAAGAAAAACTTGAGGAACCTAATTTAGCCTTCTTCCTTATTGCAGGAATTTAGCTATGCCATTTGGGCAGTATATTAAAGTCTTCTATTAAAAGTGATTTCACAATTCTCTCCCTGTTCACCCAAAATCTCCCATCACTCCAAACTTGTTGCAGTATTTAGCGTCCTACCATTGTTGGGAATAGCTTCCTTTTAGCTGACTTTAATTCCTTGTAATGAAGTTTTTGTCTATTTCTCTTTCTTTTTCAATATTCCAATTAATAATGTTTTCAAGCATATGAAGAATTGCCACCTAAATTATTTGCATACTAATACATAATTAATTTTCCCTGGACATACTATTCTTTTATTCCTTAATTATTTTTGGTGGCTCTCCTATAAAAACTCTTAAGGTTTTCTTGGTGACCTATGAACTGAATAGATAGCTCTAGAAAGGATCTAATCAAAACTGGCATCATGTTTCTTATATTCTTTATTGCAGTTTGCAAATCTTGGTTAACGTTTTCAATGAAATGAAAATAACAGCATTACTTTGGCTGATTGATGGTCCACTATGAACATTTATATTGTTTTCATAATAGCCATTCCCTGTTTCAGTCAACAGTCAACAAGCATTTATTTGTATTGCCAATACAAAATGATTTTATCTTTTTATCTACTCTTCCCACTCATCTATCTCCAGAGTACCAGTACCATCATGAATTTGTCTGCAATGAGCATCATTCTGTTGCTTCTGACCATTGGAATTTATTAGGTTTTTCTTAAATTTTTCTCAGAAGTATAATTACCTCTAAAGAAGCTCTGTTATACTTGTCTGTGAAAGGAGAGTAGCTCCCCGGGTTAGGATGAGGACATTTCTGCCCATTCTAAATAAAAGAATGCTCATTTGATTTTTTTTTTCCCCTCAGGATGAAGAATTTAAATCTTAGCTACTAGTTTTAATCCTTTCTTACTCTTTTACATGCTATTCTCCCTGCCATCCCTGTTACTTAGAAAAGTAATGAATTGGGTTCCATAATCTAGAAAAATGATGAATGCATGAAA
Source organism: Dromiciops gliroides (assembly GCF_019393635.1). Taxonomy (NCBI): domain Eukaryota; kingdom Metazoa; phylum Chordata; class Mammalia; order Microbiotheria; family Microbiotheriidae; genus Dromiciops; species Dromiciops gliroides. Next base: position 186,128,149 of record NC_057862.1, read on the forward strand.
AAATCCATTTCTAGTGCCCCTCATTTCATGATGAATTTGTGTTAATTACTGAAGTCAGGAAGATGCATCTTCCTGAATTCAAATCTGGCTTCAAACACTTTCTATCTGTGTGACTCTGGGAAAGTCACTTAACCCTTTTTGTCTCAGTTTCCTCTTCTTTAAATGGACTGGAGAAGAAAATAGCAAACCATTCCAGTATCTTTGCCAAGAAAACCCTGAATGGGGTCACAAAGAGTTGACCGTGACTGAAATGCCTGAACAACAACAACAACAAATTTGTTTAAAACAACATCTTGAATTTCTTACCTAACAGCCATTAATTGTATTGATGTTATAAATATCTTTCCATGGCAAGATGTTAGTAAAATATATCTATTGATTCCTTCTTATTTTAAAATAGCAATCATCATCATTCAGTAAATATATGTTGTTCCCAGCTTGTATAAGACATTGAGAATTACAAAAATCAATTAGCATGGCCTGGTTCTCATGGAATCTAGTAAGAGAAATGAAAGAGAAACAAATCACTAACCCAAGGTAAAAAATATAAAACCACAGCAAGATGTACAATGGGAATTCAGATGGAGTAGAGATTGCTTATGGCTATGGAGGAGGTCTAGGGGAGAGACTTCATGGGAGGTATCATGCTTAGACTGGGCTTTAAAGAATGGTTCAGATTTGAATAGGCAGAATTCGGTGGAAAAGGCATGGTAGGTAGAAGAGAATGTGGGCAAAAGTATGGAGGCATACCAGAATTTTTTTTTCTTGTTTATCCCTATCATAATGAGTAAATTAGATCAGTCTGATAACACTGATTCACCTTTGTTCTTAGATTTATTTCTGCATTATTTTAGGTATAGAAGTCAACATAAAGGTTGGTTTCCTGATGTCACTCTTATTCTCTTTTTCAAGCTGTGTACTATTTTGACCCCTTTCAGGGTTTATTATCGACAAATATGTTGCTTCAGACACTCTTCTTCCATGAGTTATCAAATATGAATGAATTTGTAGTGACTTTCAGCCTTCTTAATCAAGGACTTTAGAAGGCATAGCATCAAATTAAGAAAAACACTAGCTGTTTAGCTTATTTGATTATAATAATAGCTAACTCAGGTTAATGTGATATAATAATTTTAATAAAATTTTATTTATTCCCAATTACATAAACTATTTTTAACATTTGCTGTTTCTTTTTTTTTTTAGAGTTCCAAATTCTATCCCTTCTTTCCTCCCCTTCCCCTCTTTGAGACAGTAAACAATCTGATGTAGGTTTTACATCTGCAATCATGTGAAGCATTTCCATATTGTTTTTTTTTTTTTTAGTGAGGCAGTTGGGGTTAAGTGACTTGCCCAGGGTCACACAGCTAGTAAGTGTTAAGTGTCTGAGGCCGGATTTGAACTCAGGTACTCCTGACTCCAGGGCCAGTGCTCTATCCACTACGCCATCTAGCTGCCCCAAGCATTTCCATATTAATCATTTTTGTGCAAAAAAACCCCCACCCCTTAAAAGTGAAGAATGGTGTGCTTTGCTCTGTATTCAGATGATATTAGTTTTTTCTCTTAAGGTGGCTAGCATTTTTCATTATGAGACCTTTGGGATTGTCTTTGATTATTATATGCTGAAAATAGATGTCATTCCCAGTTGATCATTATACAATATTGCTGTTACTATGTACAATGTTCTGGTTCTGCTCATTTTACTTTGCATCATTTCATGTAAGTCCAGTTTTTCTAAAATCATCCTGCTTCTCATTTCTTAAAGTATAATAATATTCCATTGCAATCATATACCACAACATTTTTTTTTAATTTTGAGCTAACTTTAATTTTTTTTGGGGGGGGGGGAATGGGGAAATGAGGCTTAAGTGACTTGCCCAAGGTTATACAGATAATAAGTGTCCAGTGTCTGAGGGCAGATTTGAACTCAGGTCCTTCTGAATCAAGGGCCAGTGCTTTATCCACTGCACCACCTTGCTGCCCCCATATGCCACAACTTTTTAAGGCATACTGCAATTGATGGGCATCCTCTCAATTTCCTATTCTTAGCTTCCATAAAAAGAGCTGCTAATATGATGATAATAATAATAATAGCTAAAATTTGAAAGGCTCTTTATATAGATTATTATTTTACAGATGAAGAAAACAAGTTAAGAGACTTGCCCAAGAAGCCCTAGCTAGGAAGTATCTGAGACAAGATTTGAACATCCCACTCTTTATCAACTGTGCTACTTACTTGCCTGGCATTTGAATTGTCTTTTAGTAGTTCCCTCCTCTTCAACTTGGTTTTCTGTACTTCCTTCCCAGCAAAGATAGAATTTTATACTAATAGGGTCTCTGCAATCATCATAGGGTACACAGAATGTAATAACTTAGCAGTTGAGGGCTAAGACTACTAGGACATCCCTAGATAGGGCAGTGCTTTATGAAATGTTCCAGGGTGCTTCTTCCCACCTTGTTGCTAGACATCCATTTCTCAAGTTTTTGAAATACAAATGACAAATTTGGAAAGAAGTGAAGTGGAAACTTTTGAAAATCCATGTCTAGTTAGTTTTCCTTTATTCTTTAATGAGGAGCTACATTTTCTTTTGTCCTCTTGTCTCTGCTATATGAAAAGTGTACTTTGTAAAAAGACTTCATGTGGGGGTGGCTAGGTGGCGCAGTGGATAGAGCACCAGCCCTGGATTCAGGAGTACTGGGTTCAAATCCAGCCTCAGACACTTGACACTTACTAGCTGTGTGACCCTGGGCAAGTCACTTTAACCCCCATTGCCCCGCAAAAAAAAAAGAAAAAAAAGACTTCATGTTTTCCACTCTGGCTTTTCTAGTTCTGTCCCTTTGCTATTTCTTTGTGCTCTTGCCTTGTAACCCGGCATAATGTCATATCACAACCATTTGTATTTCGTTGCTTGAAGTAATTCTTTGTTGAGCAAAATTGGTTTTTTGTCCATCCTTCCCATCTTTCTTTTTTGCATTATAATAGTTATGTTGTGCTCAGGACACTTAAAGCAATTAATCTAAGTAATACCCCTGCCCATTTGGTAACTCATTTTTAGACTTCGAATATTTTTATTCAAATGGAAAGATGACTAAATAACACCTGAAAGATTGTTTCATGTTTAAAAACCTTTGCCAACAGATGGCACTGACAACCTGTTGTTTGAAACAAGAATTGAGAGCCTGCATTTATGCACCCTAAGCAGGGTTTGAGAATTACGCCCCCTTTGCTTAATGGCAGGATTTGTACCTTCGCTGTAATCCAGATTCATAAAGTCTATACCAGCATGCTCTTAGGAGCAGAATTTTCTAGAATTCAAAATGTATGCATTAATAAATGTAATGTTGATAAGTGTTCCTCATTGTGTTCACTCTGTGTTGCTTCCTAGGAAGCTCCCTATCTTGCCTACCCTATTAAA